>NC_134327.1:0-25000 GCF_964195595.1 Calonectris borealis
AACCCCGAACCCTAACCCTAATCCCAAACCCTAACCCTAACCCTGAACCCCAACCCTAACCTTAACGTAATGACCCTAACCCTAACTCTAACCCTAACCCTAATGCTACCCGTAAACCCTAACTGTAACACTAAGACCTCACCCTTATACTAACGCTAACCCCAATACCGAACCCTATCTCTAACCCTGAACCCAATCTTAAACCCTAACCCTAACCTTAACGCTAACACTAACCCTAAACCTAACCCTAACGCTACCTGTAAACCCTAAGCGTAACATTAAGACCTCACCCTAACCCTAACACTGAATCCTAACTCTAACCCTTAACTCTAATCCTAACCCTAACTCTAACCTTAACCCTAACCCTACCCCTAAACCTAACACTTAAACCTAACCCTAAGCCTAACACTTAACCCTAAACCGAACACTTAACCCTAACTGTAACCTAACCTTAAGCCTAACCTGAATCATAAAGCTAACCCTAGCCCTAACCCTAACCCTAAGGCGAAACCTCACCCTAAAACAAAATCCTAACGCTAACCCTAACCCCAAACCGTAACCCTAACCCTAACATCAAACCGTAACACTAACACTTTGGCATAACCCTAACGTTAAACCTAAACGGAACCATAAAACTAACCCTCACATAACACCGAACCCCTAATTCTAACCGTAACCCTAATGCTAACTCAACCTCAAACCGTAATCTTAAGACATCACCACAACCCTACCCCTACCCCTACCCCTAACCCTAAAACTAAACCCTAACCCTATCCCCTAACCCAAACCCTAACCCTAACGCTAAGCCTATCCCTAACTGTAACCCTACGCCCTAACCCTAACGCTAACCCTAACCCTAAAACGAAACCATAACCCTATCCCTAACACTAAACCTGAACCATAATCCTAACCCCAACGATAACCCTAGGCCTAACCCTAACCCCAACCATAACCCTAACCTTAAACCCAACCATAACCCTAACCTTAACCCCTAATCCTAATTTTAAGCCCTAACCCTGATGCTAATCCTAACCCCGACCCCTAACCGTAATCCCGAACCCTAACCCTAACCGTGAACCCCAACCTGAACCCTAATGACCCTAACCCTAACTCTAACCCTAACCCTAATGCTACCCCAAACCTAATACCGTAACCATAACACCTCACCCTAAACCTAATGCGAAACCTAATCCTAAAATTAAACCGCAACTCTAAACCTAAACCCTAACCCTAAAAATTAATGCTACCCCTAACCCAAACTGAAATCCTAACCCATAAGCGTAAACCCAATGTAACCCCTAACCATAACACTAAGCCCTAACCCTAACGCTATCACAAACCTAATACCATAACCGTGAGACCTCACCCTAACCCTAATGCGAAACCTAACCCTAAAACTAAACTGCAACCCTAACCCTAAACCTAATCCTAATACTTAATGCTAACCCTAACCCAAACTGAAATCCTAACCCATAAGCATAAACCCAACCATAACCCCTAACCATAACACTAATCCCTAACCCTAACCCTAACCCTAAACCCAAACCCTAATCCGTATCCCAAACTCTAACCCTAACCCTGAAGCCCAGCCCTAACTCTAACCTTAACCCTAACCCTAACCCTAATGATAAGCCCTAACCCTAATGCTAACCCTAACCCCAAAACCTAACCCGTATCCCAAACTCTAACCCTAACCCTGAAGCCCAGCCCTAACTCTAACCTTAACCCTAACCCTAACCCTAATAAGCCCTAACCCTAATGCTAACCCTAACGCCAAACCCTAACCCGTATCCCAAACTCTAACCCTAACCCTGAACCTCAGCCCTAACTCTAACCTTAAACCTAACACTAACCTTTACCCTAACCCTAACCTTAAAACTAAACCCTAACCCTAAACCCTAACCCAAACGCTAACCCTAACCCTAAACCTAACCATAACCCTAAGCCCTAACCCTAACCCTAACCCTAAAATGAATCCCTAACCTGATCCCTAACCCTAAACCCAAACCATAATCCTAACCCCAACCCTCTCCCTAACCCTAACGATAACCCTAAGCCTAACCCTAAACCTAACCCTAACCCTAACCCTAAACCTAACCATAACCCTAAGCCCTAACCCTAACCCTAACCCTAAAATGAATCCCTAACCTGATCCCTAACCCTAAACCCAAACCATAATCCTAACCCCAACCCTCTCCCTAACCCTAACGATAACCCTAAGCCTAACCCTAAACCTAACCCTAACCCTAACCCCTAACCATAACCCTAATGATAAGCCCTAACCCTAATTCTAACCCTAACCCTAACCCATATCCCGAACTCTAACCCTAACCCTGAACCCCAGCCCGAACCCCAGCCCTAACTCTAACCCTAAACCCTAACCCCAAACCCTAACCCAAACCCTAACCCTAACCCTAACCGTAACCCCAAGCCCTAACCCTAACCCTAAACCTAACCCTAAAATGAAACCCTAACCCGATCCCTAACCCTAAACCCAAACCATAATCCTAACCCCAACCCTATCCCTAACCCTAACGATAACCCTAAGCCTAACCCTAAACCTAACCCTAACCCTAACCTTAAACCTAACCCCTGCCCCTAACCATAACCCTAATGATAAGCCCTAACCCTAATGTTAACCCTAACCCTAAACCTAACCCTCACCGTAACACTGAGCCCTAACCCTAACCCTAACCCTAAACTTAATCACAAACACTATAACTGATGTAAATGAGCAATATCAGGGCAGCAAGTCAGGTTCTTTAAATCCTTGCTTTCTCTCTTCCCTTCTCTCTTCTTGCTTTCTCTCTTCCGTTCGAGGAGATTTCCATTCGAGGAAGCTTTAGCTAGTTTTATTATATTGTCTGTCTTAGGAGGAACAGCCACTTCTACTTTCCGCTTTGTCTTGTCAATTTTTGCTTTTGGCTTATCCTTCTCTTTTTTCTCCTTTTCAGACATCGGTTTGAAAGCAATAGAATCTGCTTCCATAGGCTCATCTCTCACAGGGGTGGCATCATCTCTGCTTGGGCCATGAACAGGGAGTCCATTTTAACGTCTTCTGCTGGAACTGGCTCTCTTGGTTTTCTCGCACCTGCTAACAACTCAGTATTGGGAAATCCTTCATCCTCATCCCTTTTTCTTCTCTTTTTATGCTTATTTCCTTGGCCATCTCCTAGTGGATTTTTCACCTCCTTCTCTTTTGATTTGGTAGGATCCTTGATGCCATGGCTCTCTCTTTCAGAAGGTTTTTCAGGGTAATTTCCAGCTATATTGTGATTTTGGTGGCTCTGCCAAGCAGGATAATCCTCCCTACGTCCCCGAGCATATGGTGAATTCTCTTGTCTGGTCCCAGGTGGACCAAACCTACCTGGAGAAAAGTTCTCTCTGTTTACTGGAGGGTGAGGTTGAGCGCCAACAGCATAGCCCTTGTAAAACTTTCCATGCCATTCTCTGTAGTTCCTTTCCCATTCCCTGTACCTTGCCTTTTCAAATGGATCTCTACAGTCAAGAGATCTGTCATAGTAAGCTTTCAGATCATATGGTGGAACTTCTCTGTATCTGTTAAAATACTCCCTTCCTCCTTCCCCTTGAGGTATAGTCTGTTTAGTGGGAGACTGGCCTCTAAATACTGGAGACCTTGACCGTGAATGGCATCTTCTGTATGGGGGTGACCTTGACCTTGAACGCTGATAACCGTGTGACCTTGACCTAGAACGATAGTTACGCCTCTTCCCTTTGCCTCTTCTTGGATACGGCAGCAATCGCGAGTAGGAACGAGAATGGGAAGGACTAAATGAGCGAGAGTAGGAGCGAGTGCGGGAAGAACCTGATCTTGATGTGGAGCAGGTAGACGAACTTGTAGAGTAAGGTGAAGCACTATAAGGAGACTCGGACCTGGAAAAAACCACAACACACAGAAAAAGAAATGAAGTTAATTCAAAACAGTCATTCTCCCCAATTTTTTTCCTCCCAAATTTGGTTTGGGTTTTTTCTCCTCTCCATACGCTTATGTCAAAGCTTCTTTCAGCTGCTGACATAATGCTACTGCAAATTGAGGAATTTGATAACATTTTTCAATTCCATTTGTCTTGTTTTAGTTATGCATGCTTACTATCTGCAACGAAAAATTCTATTGGAAAAAACACTGTCATTTTTCCTTATGTCAGATGCACTTTAGTGTAACTGCAGTCCGATATACTGTTGAAATACAAACGTGAAAAACAAGGCAACTTCATTGAGCCAAATACTTCCTCCTCTTTAAGTCTCCGCTGTTCTCTGTAAAACTCCTCCCTAGATAAGGGAGGCCAATGGCATCCTGCCAACTTAAGCATTTTTCTCCCTGCTTTCTGTTCATTAGAGACTACGCTCATTTCCTGATCCTCATACTTGCCTTCCACATCCTCACCCCCAACAGTTCATTCAGTCTTCTCTCCTTATACTCAGCTTTGCACCTGTGGATGGAGGCTGCCCACACTTGAAAGAGACTCCCATCTCCCGTGGGCCAAGTGCCCACTGCTCCTCTGCCACTCCTTGATACACTTAATACATCACACTTCTGATCTTCCAAGTACTGCACAGATATTAACTAATCTCTGGAACTTCTTTTAACTTCTTCCACATACGCTTCCTATGTTGTTGCCTCATCATGAGGTATTTGGCCTGGTCCTGTCCCTGAATTGTTGTTTTCTTGCTGACTGAATTGGAGATATCAGACAACCTGTGGGATGGATCCTGGTTTTTCTTTTGATTTACCTTTAAGATTTTATAAACACAATGCACTCTTACAATCTGTCTATAACAAACATATAGCGAAAGGAAGGACTAGCTTGACGCTGCAGTAATAGGTAAAACAGACTCCTCTCTCTCCAACTGAGAGAAAGCGTCTTGGCTATGTGAGATGACTAAATTGAAGAAATTCAAAATTGTCATAAAAGAACAGTGTTGACTTTTCCAACCATTTGCTCATTCAGTATCAACTAAGTTGTTAAAAAAAGAATGTTGGAGGCTGATTCCTATTGGGAAATCAATTTCTTCAGCCCTATTCAGCCAGTAATGGAAAAGGTGGCTTTCCATCTGATCCTTTAATTATCTTTAATTTTTATAGGCAATTATGGTTTCCTCAAAAAGCGTTCATTTCTCAGAGTCCTGTTTTCAGTCATGTACCGGAGTTTTATTTTAAATAACCTTAGTGGAAGCACAGATGCCCTTTGTAAAAGCCAATTCAAATGAAGCCATTTAAAAATTAATTACCACTTGGATTCTCCACAACTATCTGTGCATACTTGCTTCATTATATATCAGCTGTTGTATAAGTTATGCGTTATACAGCCTCTTTTAACAGGTGACAAGGAGTCATCTATTGAATTTCTGTAGAATACTTACACTTCCCAGCCTGGTCTGCCACCTGCTGAGCGAACTGGACTGGCTCTCATTGGATGACCTTTTGGAGTGGGGAGAGGAAAAAGAAAGAAATCCCATTCAGTTCCTCTGAAGGTAATTTTTTTAAAGAAATTCTGAAGTTACAGTTACTTACCAGTGTCGTGGTTTAACCTGGCAGGCAGCCAAATACCATGCAGCCGCTCACTCACTCCCCCCGCCCCCCAGTGGGACGGGGAGAGAATCGGAAGGGTAAGAGTGAGAAACACTCGTGGGTTGAGATAAAGACAGTTTAATAGAACAGAAAAGGGAGAATAATGATAATAAATAATGATAGAATATACAAAATGATGCACAATGCAATTGCTCACCACCCGCGCTGACCGATAACCAAGTAGCGATCGGTACTTCCTAGATCACGCCTACCGTTCATATACTGAGCATGACGTCACATGGCATGGAATACCCCATTGGCCAGCTGGGCTGGCTGTCCTGATTATGTTCCCTCCCATCTTGTGTACCTAGCTCAGTCAGTAGGCACGGGAACTGTCCTTGGACTAGGAGGGCACTTAGCAACAACTGAAAACATCAGTGCGTTATCAACATTCTCCTCATACTAAATCCAAAACACAGCACTAGGAAGTAATTTAACCCTATCCCTGCCAAAACTAGGACACCAGTTGTGGGTATTGCTTGTCCTTGGGGGCCCAGAAGACTTGGTAATGCTGGTTGTCTTTGTACGGGAACCTGATAGACATCTCAAAAAACCATTAGTAGGCTTGAGTTCTGAAGGTTTTAACCAACTCTCCCGTGGAGAAGAATGTGGATTAAATGCCTAACTATCCGTTTGTTGCAGACCACAGTAAGTCACCAGAGTTGGCTATATCATTTTCTATGAGAGAAATGAATCCCACCTCTCCTTTGCCAGAGGGTAAATGTAAATTGCAGGCTCAGGGTAAAGTTCGTCTCCGAGTAACTACATTTTATAAATGGAAGAAGTCTATTTCCTACAAAACGAGATCCATGACAGAAACACAGAAGTGCTACCAAGTGCATTTTAAAACAGCCACTCCTGTCAGCACACAGCAGTATTTTCTTAGTTTATAGCAACAGGAAAACTTCAGTCTGTTTCACACATGGGATTTGATAAAAGTCAGAGGGGGCGGAAATCTCAGTCCAACAGCTACTTGTTAAATTTTGCAAGAAGCCTTTGAAACATAAACCAAAAGCAAAACGAGCTTTCAGAGAGAACGACTCCAGTGCAAACACTACTGAAATGTTTTGCAGAAATACAGATTCTTAGCATACCACACGTTTAACCAACTTCCAGGGGCACGAACAGCAGGACCACCCTATTTTAATATTCAAAAGTATCCCAGATTCTATGGTTAAGCACAATGACAGTGCTTCCTGCCCCGTAATTACAGATGCTGGCCAACTTGGTTGCATAGCCACTCAGACATGCACGCATGGTTTCTCTCGCTCACTTTTTGGCCAGTCCAATTAATTCCATACTTACGCATTAATAGTTGGTATTGCGTATTTTCCAGTGTTTGTCAGCATAGCACCCTTTGTATTGGGGTCTTTCACCTCCATCATGAAACTCCTTGGAATTCCTGTGCTCTTTAATTCTGGGAACAGGCTCAACATTTTTGTCCTGTTAAGAAAAGAAATGCAGACATATCCCCTTTTAAGACCCACACTTAAAATGACATTTCAATGATTATTTTAAGCAGCAAAGGCCTTTAATCCTCTCCTTTTACCCAGCATAAGGGTTGCTCGACTAAAATACTTATTTTCCTAAATGAATATAGCCAGGATGTTCCAAAGGCTTGAGCAGTGTTTTGAACTCATTCCATTCTTTGGCTTAAGTTCAGGTTCTTTAAGGGTGAAATATCCCTTAGCTCACCATCCCCTCAGAAAAGAGATACAAACCCGCTCCTCCTCCAAAGCGCAATTCAGAGCACAAATATTCAATAGATGGGGTCAACAGAAACATCTTGGTTTTACATGAAATACTAAAAACTGTGAACTGTCATTAAACAGAGTTAAAACCAGAAACATTTCCAGTAATATTGAAATATATAAAAATATGCATGAAAGTTCACAGAGCAAGATCTGTGGACATACTTAATGTCTATGACCTAGAAAAAAGAAAAGTTTACATTTATAATGCCAGGTTTCCCTTGGATTTTGAAGGGCTTTGCAACATTGCCATATGAACCTCTGTCTTTCACCCCAAGAGAAACAATTCTTAATATGAGTATTCATGGATTTGTTACGTAACTGCCAAGGTAAAAAAATGAAAAGCTAAGGAACACCAGAAGTCCCCCACAGTCTTACCCCATTTGTTGGGCAGTTCTTTATACAGTCGCCAGGTTTTCCGCAACAAAAGCAAGCAGATGATGGTGGAGGTGGACCCCAGGGTTTCTGCATGTAACTAAAAGGGTTTGGGGCAAAGAAGAAAAAGGTATGCACGTGTCTCTCTCGTTAAAACAAACTTCTCTACAATTTTTCCATAATCTTCAAAGAACAGATTTGACATTATCATTTGACTTACTTGATTGGATCATATTCCTGGCAAGACTGTAGCATCATAGCTTTTATTTTATCTTCTTCGGAAGCATTGGCTTCAGCCAGATTGGCACTCTGTTTAACAGGTAATTATTTGACACATACATTAGAAACACATTTAAGCCCACACTGCCAAAGAGAACACCACTCACCCAACCCTGTAAAGAGCAGCACAACGCCAGCTGAGGTTGCATGAAAACAGCTGCTCATATGAAACAGAGTTGTCCAAAAGATGTTCTGGGGAGTCCTTACGTCATCACAGGATGTTTATGTGCCTGTTAACCTACTTGAAAAGAGCATTCCTGGCCACTCAAAACCTTAGGCTCTTCATGTTCCCCCCCACTAACTTCTTCATAGGAAGCAAGTTAACTACAATAAGCAAAACCTGCAGTTTTTTTCCAGTTGACCGTGTCCTTTTAACATACAAATTGTAATATAAATGTTATGCAGAACTGGATCTTCAAATTATTGAAGCCAGCTGATTTTTTTAAAGTAGTATTTGTTCAAATGTTTTTATTACACACTAGTACAGATACAAGCAGGGTCTAAGGGAGTGACTGTAAATGATTTGGACCCTCAAGCACCTATCATTCAGATCAACCACTCATGGTTTTGGTTTTAGATGCATTCATTCACAAAAGCAACCAACTTGTTTCAGCATTTTGTTAAAGGGCTGTTTCATATACACAGCTTTTTCTCAACTGTAACATAATCCAGATGGACATCTATGAAGTCATTTCTATTAACATTTACAGAAGACTTTACAGATACTTGACTAATTTGTTTGAACCCAAGCCGTTTACAAAACACATCCAAAACCCACAAGACATTACTAGGAATAGACCAAAATTCAAGATGGCATTTAATGCATAATAAAACAGAAAACTTTTTACAACACATTGCCTCCATGCTAAGCCAGTCTGCACTGAGGAGGTTAGAGTAAGGAACCGTTTGGAGCTGCTTTATCTTATGTTCCTCTATTTTTCTGAAATACTTACATTTTCTCAAAAGCTTAAATGTGTACACCACTTGGACAGTTTTTCACATTTTAGAGTAAAACTTCACCTGAGTTTACAGAACCAAGGACATGTTTAGGGACAGCGCTAACAGAGACCAATTTCTCCTGGTGGCTACCTTCCAAACTATTTTTTTTTCCTTACCAAATGTCCACAATTTAATTTCTGCAGTGAGAGAGGGAAGAAGTTACCAGTGGGAAGAGATTTTTCTTTCTGGGAAAGGAACTCCAGCCTTTATTTTCAGAAGAAAGGACTAGCTCCTCTGCATTAGGCCCTGCCTTCTCTAATCTTTGTAACTTTAAAGACTAGTAATTTAATTGGCTAGCACTACGCCTTTTCACAAAGTGCAATCCCTAGTGCTTTCCCAGACAAAGTTACATGTTGTTGAGCAAAAAATGCAGGCAGTTCCATAGCAAAACATGGCATTACAACAGTTTCAGAAGGTCACGTTTGCTAATATGCCACCCATACGCATCAGTATTTTCCTGTAAACAATTAGGTGCATTTACACAATTTACACAGTCTGCGATCAAACAAATTAGATTGTGTTGTCCACTGTATATATACTACAGTGTATGAAATTGTGCAGCATTCAAAGCATGGATCTATAACTGTAGCGCCTAGAAATTCAAAAATAGCCATGCAGTTGTCCGTGTTCCAGAAACGCTTCTATTTTGGCTCTTGCAAACCCCCCTGAAATGTCCGTCACTTACAGCCAATTAAATTCTTCTGTGAAAATTGTGTTACTTTCCAATGCAAAATGAACGAAAAGTATGAAAAACGGTAAACAGCTTCTGAAGTGCTTCTTCTTTGTGTCTTGAAGATGAGTAATACTGCAACATTACGTTGCGGCTGATAAGGTCCTCCCCCTTCTATCTTCCCAAACTGGCAACTACTCTTTACCAGGATAGTATCAAAATATACACACATTTTAAAGTTAAAAGAAATACTTTAAATTATTAAAAATTAAATTAAAGGTTTGTTCACATGACAACAGTTCTCCAGCTATAGATCACAGTATAAGATTTAAAAATACAAAGCAAACACTTTTTTTTAGGAATATATATGTACCTTAGTCAGCTGGGCCAGAGAAATAGATGCAGAAGAGTCATCAATCTGTTCACAAAAAATTAAACTCACATTCAAGTTCTACAATCAAAAACAGAGCAATAGTTAACCTCTACTGTAGTCTGACAGTCTGCACTATATCCTCCGAGTGTCACTGAAAGAGCCATTTCCAACCTAGTGTAGTTGGTATTTGTTCAAAACAAAGTCCAAACCTGTGACAGCTTAAGAGTGCCTATGTGGTTAAGGAGAAGAAGCTAAACTAACCAAACCCGCTGGAGATCAACTTATTGCTCCAGAATATCTCAGAGAGGGACCCTTGTCAAATGCTCACAGCTGCTTAAAAGTCGAAGGGGTAAGGAAGCTATCAATTTTCAGCTAAAAAGGATTTTTAAAAAATATTTATTTGAAAAGGAAGCATCACTACAGGAAACTTCTTTTCAGTGTGGTTTGTAAACTAATCAGCCAAGTATTTCCTTGTGTTACTTATTTCTGTTTTAGCAGCAGAACGACAGTGTCTTCAAACCTGAAGAAAAACGCTGCCCCTTTTCCAAATGTAAATTCAAAGTGGCAGTATCCTAAAGA
Organism: Calonectris borealis; assembly: GCF_964195595.1. Classification (NCBI taxonomy): domain Eukaryota; kingdom Metazoa; phylum Chordata; class Aves; order Procellariiformes; family Procellariidae; genus Calonectris; species Calonectris borealis. The sequence goes on from NC_134327.1 coordinate 10,617, forward strand.
AAAGCTTAGCCTTTGGGAAATTAAAGCAGCATCCAGCCCTGAAGTCACCCAGATCCAAAAACGTACTGCAGGCGGAGGTTAAGAAAAATGACAGGGATTTTACCCTTTACAAATGCACCAGGCTCTAACCTTGTGCCAAAATTTGTACACTGGGTTTTACGTATTTTCATTTGCAGACAAACTATTAAACTAAACTGCTTCATCTGATAAAGCGGAAAGGTCAAATGTAGAACTTTAGAATACCACTTTGTGTAGCAACGATATTTAAATTCACAGCAATCTATTAAAGACAGTTATGCACTCAGTTATGCACTCAAACAATATCGCTTCAATTATACAGTTTCAGGAACAAATACCCAAGTCTTTAAGGACATGAAAAGGAAGCATTTAGCTGCACAGAACTGTCCTCAAAACGTGTGGGACATGTTGGTTTTGGTATTTGTTTGAACCCCCGAGTCAAAAGTAAGAAACAGTACCATGTTTAACAATAATGGTTTCTCAGTGGTTTTTGATAACATTTTCAAAAACCATGTTCAGTTGTGCAAACCTTGAACCTACGTGATCTAAAAACGATTGTACATTATCTGTACAACACAAAGTCGTTCAGGAAATAGTCTAGCATATCCAGTATGAAATACAATGCATTACTAGGCACAAACACCAATATTCACATTAGATAGAACTGTGCAAATGATGGCATTACTCCGTTTCTACTATGCTGAATCAAATACATTGTATTTACAACATATACTATGTTTTACTGGAAAAGCTATTAAGTTAATGTTTGGAAAATTAATCCAAGGCTACCTTAAGTGCAGCGTGCAGCAAAAAGTGTGAGACTGTGTTTTTATATACTGCTTTTGATGTTCCACTTACTGGCTCAGTTTGACTTCTAGAAGAAGAAATAAAGGTGATCAGAACTTCAAATACAGCACTTGTACCAAAAACATAAAGCACTGAAAACAGATTATAAAACCTGAACATCAAAACTTTATGTTCTGATAGTCGAGTGAATCTGGAAATTTACTCATATACATAAACCGTTGTCTCTTGGTACATTCAGTGCAACTAAAAAAACCCCCCAGAATCCCATTTCTACTTTGTCACAAATTACTCTAAGGCTTACAGATATAGAACACGACCGTGCAAGGGGAAGTCCTCAGATAGTTTGTCTCTGCTACATAAGTATCAAAACCAGGAAGTCTCTACTACAGTTTTGTGTTCATAAATAATCAACCATCAAAATACGAAGGTAACTTTAGCCAATCTGTGTATCGCTAGTATTACAAATAGGTACCAGATGGAGTCCTTTAGTTTCTAAGAAAGAACAGTGATAGTCTAGACACTTCCAAAGTGTCTTAAGTGAAAAGTGTACTTAAGTGAAAAAAATCAGTCATCTGACAAATAACAACAATGTCAGCAGCATCGTCTTTAGAACAGTGTTTCTCTGTGGAAGCCCAAGCACTGTGTTCAGATATCTTAGCCATGAAAGTGCCAAAACACTAAATGTGTTACATATGCTATATGGACTAAAAACAGTAGTAGAAATGTCACCTGAAAGCAGGTCCTAGGCCTTTGTGCGATTTAGGAGACCTGTGACAAAAAAAAAAGGTCTTGGTTGCCAGAATTTGCTTCAAGATAATCTTGAAAATGCTACGATATTTTAGGAAATATTTATTAAATTTGAAAACTTGCTGAGATTCCACATACTCATTGATCTGTATCTGCACGCTACTCATCATGAATCAGCCATGCAACCATTGATGTCGTTAACAAACAATTCACACATCATCCAAAGTGTCCCATGAGCAGAGGCAATTCAAAGGCTGCTGTGCAACTGGTGTACAAATAGAAAGGCGCACGCTCCCTGCCACTGCTAGAACACCACCAGGCTCGCAACGACAGCCACGTACCTCCTGAAGTTGAGGAAGGACAAGGACATCCTTTAGATTACCACAGCATGGATTCTTCATACATTTACCTTCAAGAGCGTACTAAAAGGAGAGTAACGCATTTTTGAAGGCCTCTCCACCATTACAGCATACATTCATCATTCCCAAACATCCACCACTCTACCAGTTGTTTCTGCAATGTTCACAGCTGAAAGACTAGAAAGCTAATCTGCCTGGTTAATTTTCAGCGCTAGAACAGCGGTGCCGTTCCTTCCTTATCCCCTTATACATACAGGTATGTATCTGACCTTTGATGCTAGCCGCATCTATCCTCTCATTTTAGGGCAGCATTACAATACCAGGAGAGGGTGCCCGAAACAGAGGATGCACTGACAAGACAGCACTAAGCAGACGTGTTTAAATTAACCCCCAAAACAAGGCCATGTTTATAAGCACAGTGCTGCGGTGTCCAGAATTACTAGAGGGTGCCTGAAAACACTGCAACAACTACTGCAGGAATACGCCCAAAGTTGAGATGCAGAGCCACATAAATTCAGGGTTTTTTGCTTGCAGATGCCTCGTGGGTACCGGGAGGCTGCTGTACTCTTTGTTCGAGACACAGTGTAACTCATCCGTCTACTTGATTTATTGAGAACCAACATTAGAAAGACATGGCAAAACCACAAGCTAATAATATCTACTAATTGTGGTGGAGAGACCTATCTTTAAGGCGGCTGGAAAACATGACCGTTCAAACAATGCTAATGTAGCTGATATAGAACTGGACTGTATGAATACATAAATGACAGCAGTAATCCTCTAGTCAGCACTGCATTGGAATAGCTGTAATTTTAATCAATACACCTGATTCTCTGTCCTCCGTAAATCTTAGGAATACAGAACCAAAACCCGGAGCACAGATACCAGCTTAGGGTAAAAACAGACGTAGCAAGATAACTAGTAACATTTGGTAATGTGCTAAACTGCTTACTGAGTTTCAAGTTTGGAAAGGATTAACTATTCCTTCATCGTACTTGCACAAAAGGCAATACACTTTAGGATATTGTTCTTTTTCTCTTGCCTGAAACGGACATTGTCTTGAGGAAACGCATAGGAATCGCTTACGAATGGAACTTCTTGTTTGCATCGTTCGCCAACTGGTAAACCTTGGTCTTTCCTCTATAGCTAGTATGCAAAAAACCCAGATTTGGGGCGTAAGAATACCTGCCATATCCCCCCCAAATGCCAGAAATAGTCAAACACTGAGAATCAGGCTCTTCTGAGACGGGAACAAAGTATGCGTTTACGCTACAATGCGTATCTGTCTTTACTATAAAAGCCATAAAAGCCAACACATATAATAAGGAATCTCTGCACGTCGAGGAAACAGGATCTACAACTTGGGTCTCAGAACAATCAACCCCAAGAACAAACCCAATAGAATAATCTTAAAAGTTACCATGGTTGGAGTTCGAACCCCATGACCCAGCAGGCCTAAAAATGTAAGTCCACTTTCGGACAGACACATTAAAATCTACCCCATGCCAACAAAAATTAACAGCAGCTTTAACAAGAAAGAACGCCTCTGTAAACTAATATCCATAAAAAAAGTTAACACACTGAAACCCCTAACAAAGAATACAATGCTTTATGGATACTTACATAACATCGGTTTTGCCGGTAGCTTTAACTCCTCCGACAGGGATTCTTCTAACAATTACCGATGAGTTCTTAGGAATCAGGGCATTCTCATCTGTGTATTCTGAAAACAACATAAATACAGAGAAAAACATCAGTCAATTCGTAAGAATGCATGCTCATATGTAATTACGTAGCACTTCGCAGAATCCCTTTACAGATACAAAAGCAAAATTTTATATGTAACATCACGCTTTCATCGTCTCAACACACTAACAGTATATTTCAAGAAATCTTGGGGTTTGAGAATCAAACACAAGCAGCAAAATCTTTTTCCTTTTTTTAGAACAGTTTGAATGCCAACAGCAAAATGGACTCAAAGGTCACTAAAGGAGAGTCTGCTAATGCACGAGGTTCTTTCCTGACCTAGCTTAAAGTTGCTTTTGCTTCCGTTAGGCTACAAAACCCATAGATCTTTGGAGAAAAACAAACCACAGCAAAGTCTCACCTGCCTAAACCAGATTCTAAAGTCTGACTAGCTTGCCCTGCAACCAAACAGGCACTTAGCTAAAGCATGAGAACTCTGTGCCATTGCTTTCATAGCTGTTAACTAAAAACCAGTCACCTGTGCTGCCAGTGCTCAAGCCTGACAGAACACAGAAGAGAGCCTGCCGCCTCTGCCTGTTTCTTGGAGCTTAATCCATCAACAACCACACTTCTCAGCTGCTCAGGGCTTTACGTTTAAATGGAAACAGAACTGGCAGTGCTAGAATTTGGATCACAGACATTTTGGGGTTTTTTTGAGCTTGCTTTCACAAGTAGGGCAGAATTGGCTCAAACTCAAGTGGTATCTCCCCTCTTAAGCTAATCATCTAGTTTGAATTAACCAAAGGGACGTGAATTCGTTCGATCGATTCCCTTTTTGCAGAGCAGAGAGGCCCAAACGAAATTACTTAGGAAGACAGCCTTGAAAAGCCTTTCAGGAACAGCGTGTGCCTGAAGCTCTCCATGCTTTGCCTTGGCTTACACCCTGTTAGTCTTCTGAAGAGGAGGAAAGCCTTCTGACCTTTTACATAAGGCCCAAACAAAAAAAACCAACTACCTGAGACACTTGGACTGAGTAAGCTTAAAATGCAAAGATCTCTCCAAGGAGAATGCTTTTTCTATTGTACTTACACAAGCTGGATAGGACTGAATATTTTAAAGCACTATCAGCAGGCATCCCCTGTAATCTGCCTACAGTTTTAAATATTCAAAGCCCTTACCTTTGCAGAGCGAATCAGAACAATGGTCTGAAAACCAAAGATACTGTATACCTCGTCAAGCCCTGTCAGGTGGCATCCCTAAGACCCCTAACGTTGTGCTGTTAAGGCTCTTCACAGACACTCTCCTGAAAATAGTTTAAGTATCTGCAGATAAACAGCAAGCTTTAGGTCCAACCACTTTAAAGGCTAGGGCTGAAGTTACAGTTACCGCAGTGTACATACTACTCTCTTTAAGTTTTAGACATGAAACAGGAAGAGGAAAAAAAACACTAGTACACATTTTAAAGAAAAGCCTGTTGTAAGAGTGTCACAGAACCACAGGGGGAAAAAAAAAAAAAAAGAAATGTAATGTTTAAGGAATGAAAACACTTTACAAGTCTTTTTATTTCTGAAAAGTCACATCCCAAAGTCTTTAATCACATTCAAACTTATCGAGATGGCAGATTACCAAACTGAAATATCCTACTAAGTAATACGAAACCATTATCATCTCTAAGAATCAAGCACCATTTGTTAGATTTAAAAGAATTTATGATGTCTCTAAGAACATTTCTTACGTATATCCACCATAAACGTTCTGCCATAAAACTTCAGTACTGCCCTGATACGGTTAACATGTAGTACAGGAAAAAAAACCACCCTTAGAAACGAATGATGAAATGATGCTCAATAGCATCTGAATGACCATGTCTTTGGTGTGGAAAAGAAGTTATATTAACAAGAAATTCCAAAGTATAATTTAGATACGGAGAACACTCATGCGCAAGACGGCTTTCAAGGGTCTGCACAGATTTTAACTCACAGATACGCTCCTGATCCAAAATGTTGCTAGTGGGCAGTTTCTGCAACAGCCGCAAAACCCATTTTCCAATGCAGTGGAGTAAAACAAGTTGAAGTCAAAATTAAGTCACGAAATTCACCAAATCCAGGTGGTTTCTTTTCTTCAAATTAGCCATCTCTTTTATTTCTATCACTTTCAGCTTTCTCCACCACATTTCAAAGACATCTGGCAAGTTGGTTATTACAAGATATGCTCCCACATTTCCTTCTCATTTTACCTAGAAGAATTCCAGGAAACCAAAGCTTTTGTAAGCGCCGTATGTCACACATCAACCACGTACTCTTCTACGCCTAGCTCCATGTCTACAACACAGATCTGAAGGTAGTTGTCAGAACAGCAACTACAGAAGAACAGCTCTGTGAGGCCCCCAACACAAGTCACAGCTACCGATGGTGGCCGAATCGCATTATGGCTTCCCACCCCACTTAATGCCCAGCGCCGCTTGCCCTCCCGGTCCCGCCGCATGCTGGCGGCATGGGCCCCAGCCTGACTCACGCTACGTGGGGATGACCCACAAAGAGCAGAGCGCGGCTCCCGCAGGCCACGGCCGACGCAGGGTGGTCTGCGACGCCGCCAGCCGGGCGGTGCCCGAGGCCCCGCGCCCGCCGCCCCCGCGCACCTTCTTTGGTCTGGGCGTTGGTGATCTGCAGGTCGCAGCTGGCCGCCTTCAGCTCCTCGCGGCCCATGATCTGGTGCTTGAGGTCACACCGGGAGATGTGGAGGCCGTTGAAGGTGACCATGTCATGGTTCAGCTTGGAGGCGAACTTGTAGTGGACGCACGACGTGGTTGGGGCCAGGAGGTGCCTGCTCCGTGATGGCGTCTACCGCGGCAGACAGCGTCGTGGCCGCTGTGCCAGGTGAGGGCCCGCGGCGGTTCCTCCTCCACCGAGGAGGCCAGGGCAAGCAGCGCGGGCTGAGCTCGAGCGGGCCGGCGGCGCTCAGAGGCTGCGGCGCTCCGCCATGGCCTTCCTGGCCGACAACCGCACGGGCCGCTGCGAGCGTGTCACTGTGCACACGCAACGGCACACTGCACCCACCCCCCGCGCCTCACGTGACCCAGCGCATTATGACAAAAGGCCCGCGTCACGTGGGCGTGGCGGCCCCGCGCTCTTCATCCTAACACCAAGCGCCCCCGAGGGGAGGGGGAGCCCGTCAGCCCCGGGCCTGTCACCACCCCGGGCCGCTGGTCTCCCTGCTGTCCCCTGGCCTGTCACCACCCGGTGTCCTGCCACCCCCCAGGCCTGTCACTGCCTGGTGTCCCTCCTGTCACCCCCCAGGCCTGTCCCTGCCCAGTGTCCCTCCTGTCACCCCCCTAGGCTGTCACCACCTGATGTCCCTCCTGTCACCCCCCAGGCCTGTCACTGCCCGGTGTCCCTCCTGTCACCCCCCGGGCCCATCACCGCCTGGTGTCCTGTCACCCCCCAGGCTGTCACCACCTGGTGTCCCTCCTGTCACCCCCCAGGCGGTCACCACCTGGTGTCCCCTCCTGTCAGCAGCCAGCCAGGGCAAGACAGCCTGGGGCAGATGCAGCGGGCTTGGCCGTGTGGCGCTCGGCTGCCCGCGGTGCAGGGCCGGCAAAGGGAGGGGACATCTCAGGGTGCTTGAGTGTATCTTGTGGCATTCATGGAAAGTTCAGTCAAAGAAACCAATGACCATTTATGTTTATGGCCACAGACCAGTCCCCTGCCCCCATTTTTTAACTCCTCCCTCTCTGCCTTTAGCCCATCACTATTTTTTGCTTTCTCTTTCTCTATCTCTCTCCCTGTCTGTAGTTTCTAATTCCTCCCTGTCTGTCCTATAGCCTGCTGCTATTTTTTCCTTTCTCTCCATCTCTTTCTCCTGCTCCCTCTCCTTCTCTTTTTTCTATCGCCGTGTCCTGCTTCCTGGCCTTATCTTAATGTTAGGGTTAGGGGCTAGGGTTAGGGTTAGGCTTAGGGTATCGTTAGGGTTAGGGTTAGGGTCGGGGTTAGGATTATGGTTCGGGTTTAGGCTTAGGGATAGGCTTAGGGTTTCGTTTTAGGGTTAGGCTTAGGGCTTAGGGCTTAGAAGTAAAACTGTCCCAAGCACTTACGCCTCCATCAAGGACCACATGCTCTGAGGCTTGTGATGACTGTTGGATGGCTTTCCCTCCCCCCGATGGAAACACCTCTCAGTTCTCTGTGCTCACACCAGGGAAGGAAAGGCAATACACCCCCATATCTAAAGGCATGGCACTCCAAGCAAAGGTCACGTTTCGTTTCTTTAGATGAACTGCCTGGCCAGTTACAACACCTGCTTATACTGACTTCATCCACCCTTACCCGCAAAACATTGTGACAGGCTGAGTCAGCGTGGAGAGTCAGGTGAACTTTGACGCACACACTGCTACCATAGGACTGGATTTTTAACCTATTTACATTTATCCGTCGCTTTGAAGCTGCCCAAGGGTCAGCATGCCCTTGCTACTGGAGGTTCTTGCTCTGTGCAGGCACTAAGGAAGACATTTCTGGTGACAGATTATTTCTAACGGGTAAAGCACAGCAGAACACACTGTTCATGAGCTGCTGAGAATCGTCCCCCAGGCATAGCAGGAACAACGGCAAAGCTTGTATATTTAAGATGCATTTGAGTTACCTTACCATTAAAATACACCACCACCAGACAGTGCTCTAGACGGAAGGCTGACATCAGTGTACAAGGACAGTCCCTTCTGGACATCTCGCTCCTGGGTAGAAATCCTAGAGACTTCCTTTAAGGACAGAAATCCAAAGAGCTACAATAAGCCTTTTAAATTCAGCACAGCAAACAAAAAGCAAACAAACAAAAAATGACAGGAAACCCCTGAGGCACTGATGAGGAACACAAGCTCTCCCCTTGAGTCCACTACCCCTCACGAGACTTACTCAAAATTACTCAGTTGCTTACTCAAAAGCAATAACCAACAAGCCATGTACCCTTGGGGAAGCCCTTGTCCTTCTGTGCCGCTGGTGGCATCCCACCATTTCTTTGGGAGTCCACACAAATTCAGAAGTACACTTAGTCCTGCGGCAGTCATTACCTATGGACCCGAACTCCTCCCACACCCCAGAAGTGGCTGTCGGTCGTCTGGCAGTCATTCTCCACAAACTGCAAGCCCTCCATACCTAACCACCTCCCTAGTGACTCAGTGGAAATGAGCTGGACCACAACAGAAGTGACACTGCCCGGCCCGGTCACACAGATTAGACCACAAACGGTGGTTACAAGACAGAAAATGCAACACAAACCACAAGGACGGCAAAAAAACAAGCAGAAGACACATCACACAAAAACCAAAGACCCCTATCCAAACCCTAAAAACGCAAGCAAGCTACAAAAGGACTTTCCAAAAAAAAGACCACCCAGAACACAACATAAGGCAAAACCAACCTAACCCCAGGAACCCAGCGCTTGCAAACCCAGATCCTGACCATAACAATAACATGCTTTAATCCTAAGTCGCGTAAGCTCCCGTAACCCTCAAACCCCATAACCCTAGCACGCTGGAACCCTAGCGCCCCATATCCCTAGCACATTGTAGCCCCAAGATATCAAAACATTGAACACAAACTCCCTGGAGGTCTCTCTCTTCAGGTGGCCCCAGATCCCAGACACCACAACTCTGAAGTGGGGGTGCCCACCGTGCCCAAGTGGAAGATCCACCAGGACAGCACCAGCATCCATCTTCACATCATCCGTCACGCCCTGAAAAAGTGCCCAGGCTGGACACTCCTGGGGAGAAAGGCGGAGGCACTCGGAGACTTTGAACCGGCCAGCCATGGCCACAGGGCTTCAGCTCATCATGTCTGTGTCAGAGCCACCAGGCAGGTGACCCCATCCCCCCTGCGAAGACCCCTTGGGGTAGCCGTACCCAGCACCAGCTGGCTGGATACGGCCTTTGCTCTATGGGGAGGTGCTCCCTGGGAGCAGGGTCTCTCACGGAGGAACTCACAGCTCACCTGGGCTGCTCTGCGGCCACCGGACGCCTTTGCTGTCAGGTGGCTCTCAGCACCTCTCTGCCAACCGCTGTCACCTCCCTGCGGGACGCTCTCCAGCACACGGTCCGTCTCCACTGGGTCTCCCTGGGGACAAAGATCGGAAGGGAGGGATGGGGTTTGCTTTGTCCCCGTTCCCAGGGTGCTTCAGGAGAGACCTGCCACCCCCAAATGAGCTGTCTGACGTGGACACCACAGACGAGCTGCAGACGTGGGTCAGCACGGTGGCGGGGAGTGGGCAAGATGTCCTGCGGAGCCCCCGGCGCTGGCGGAAAGCAGAGCTGGAGACAACGGGGAGAAGCCCCAGGCAGCCGGCAGCTGGCGGTGGGGCCTGGCAGGGAGCAGCGCCCGCAGAAATGCCCGGCTCCTGGAGCCTCGGCCCCAGGGCTGCAGCCTCGGCACCTCCTGGGGCTTCGCTGGGAAAAACCAGGCAGGGGTGACCCTGACAGCCCGCACACGTACCTGGCCCCGGGATCTGGCAGCCTGTCCCTGTGCCCATCGCTGCCACAGGATCCAGGAAGCAGCGCCCCAGCCCTGGCGTGGCCCTGAGCCGCCTCTCAGGCCAGGCAGCAGGAAGCCGCGCCCCATGGCATGCTGGGAGCTGTAGGCCCGGGGCACGGGCTGCCGCGCGGCCATGTTGGTTCCCGGGGCATGCCGGGAGCTGTAGGCCTGGGGCACGGGGCTGCCGGGCGGCCATGTTGGTCTTGGGAGGTGCGGGCTCTGCTCCAGCTGTGGCCCAGCTGAGGTGAGGACAGGCACGCAGGTGGAGCTACCGAAGAGGAAGGGACGAAAGGACAGACGGACAGAGAAAGAAGTGCTTGAACTGTAACATTTGCCTGGCAGTGCAGAGAGCGGGAGCTGCGGTGAGTCCCAGCCCCTTGGGGCCGTGTCACCCCTCTTCTGCATCGCAGTCCCTCCCAGCCCCCCCCTCCCATTTCCCTCTGTCATTTTTTTCACTTCCCCATACCTCTCTTCTTCTGTTGCTGTGTTCTGCTCCCCGTCCTCTCTTCTCCAAGTCCCTCTTTCCCTGTCGCTCTACCTGCCCCTGTCTTTTTCTTGCTGCCCCTCCCTCCTGCTCCTTGTCCCTCTTTTTGCCTTCCTCTGTCTCTGCCCTGCAGCACATTGCTGTTGTTTCTTCTCTGTCTCTTTGTCCTGGTCTGCATCCCGCTCTGTTTTTCACAGTCTCTCTGGCCTGTTCCCTGTCCTGCTTTGTCTCTCTCTGCCTGTGTGTCCCGCTCCCTGTCCTTGTCTTCCCTTCTCCCTCCTTCTGCTTCTCTCTCTCTCTGCCTCCCCCCCCGCCCTGCTCATTGTCACTGCCGTTTTCCATTCTGTATCCCACTGTCCCTGTCCTTCTTCCTGTTCATCTCTCTTCTGTCTCTCTCTGCTGCTCCCTGACCCTTCCCCTCCCCGCTTCCTCCATCTCTCTGCAGGGCTTCTGAGACCTCTCTTTCTTTCCCCATCCCTCTGTGCTGCTCACTGTCCCTGTTTCTCTCTTTCTCTTCGTTGTTATTCTTGTCTGTCACTCTGTCCTTCTCCCTGCCCCTATTCCTTTTTCCTCCCTCTCCTTTCTTCTGCCCACCGCAGGTTTTCTTGCGATCTCTATCCTGCCCCTAGCCCTTAGTTCTCTCTCTCTTCCTGCCTCCGTCTCCCTCTTTCTGCCTCTCTTCCTCTTTTCCTGCTGCTTCTTTCTCCATCTTTGTCCAGATCCCTGTCCTCTTTTTTCTCTTGCTGTCCTTTTGTCCTTTTTCTCTTTTCTCTCTTTCTCTCTGTCCCATTCCCTGCCCCACCCTTTCTCACTAAACCCCGCTCTCCAGCTGGCTGTGCCTTCTTTCCTCTCTCTCTCGCTCTCTAGTTCTCCTTTCTTCGTCTCTCTGTCCCACTGCCCATCACAGCTGGTTTTGTCCTCCAGTGGTGTCCTGCCCCCTCTTCCTTTTTTCTCTCGCTGTCATTCTGGCCTCTTCTTTTAAATTCCTCCATCTCGGTCCTGCACCCGTCACTGTTTTTTTCCTCTCCTGTCCCTTTGTCTTGCTCCCTGTTCCCCGTTCTTGTCTCTCCTTCCCTTTGTTCTGCCGCCCATCTCTGTTCCCCTTCTTGCTCCATCTCTCTGCCCTGCTCCCTGGCCCTCTAAGTCTCTCTCTGCTTCTCTCTCCCGCTCCCTGTCTCTCCCCCACCCTATTTTTCTGTCCTACTCCCTTTTCAGGTTCCCCCCGCCCTCACTTTGTCCTGCTCCCTGCCGCGGCTATTTCTCACTCCATCTCTGTCCTGCAGCCCAGTGCTGTTTTTTCCTTCCATCTCTCTGTCCTGCTGCCCAGCCCAGGCTCTTTTACCTCCTTCTGTGTCCTGCTCCCTGTCCCTTAGTTTTGCCTGTCTTTCCCTTTGTCCTGCCTCCCTGTGCCTTTCTTCTCTCTCTGTATCGCCCTGTCCTGCTCCCTGTCCTTGCCTTTCCCTGACAATCTGTGTCCTACTCCCTTTCCTTGTCTTTCCCTCTCTGCCCCCATCCTTCTTCCTACCTTTCTTTTTCTTCTCTCTCCCCCTCTGTTCCTGCAGCTTCTTCTTCTACCTCTGTCCTGCTCCCTGCCCCTTTTTTCCTCTCGCTGTCCCTCTGCCCTGCTTCCTGTCCCCATCGTTTCTTCTTTATTTCTCTGTCCCGCTGCCTGTCCCGTCGTTTCTTGTTGTACTCCCCTGCCCCGTCCAGCTGGCTCTCCCTTTTATTTGTTCTCTCTTCCTCTTTTCTGCTTCTCGGTCCTCTTTTCCTCTTCCCCTGTCTCTGTCCTCCAGCCCGTTGCTGGCTTTTCCCCCCCTTCTTGGTCTCCATCAGGATCTGACCCTCTCTTTATTTCTCAGTCCCTTCGTCCTGCTCCCTGTCCTTCCTTCTCTTTCTCCATCTGGACGTCCTGCTCCCTGTCCCTGTCTTTCCCTAGCCCCCCCTTCCTTCTTCCTCTCCTTCCCCACGCCCATCTCTGCCTCTCTGTCCTGCTCCTTGACCCTACTTTTTCTTCCTCCATCTCTCTGCAGGGCTCCTCATCCCTATTTCTCTTGATTTCTCCAGCTCTCTAGCCTTTTCCCCATACCTTTCTTTCTCTCTCAGCTCCTCTATCTTTTCTCTCATCATATTTTTCTCTTTCTAGTCCACTGTCCTTCTCCCCGTCAACTTAAGCTGAGTGACCAGGTTTCCCTGGGCTCTGGTATTTCCTTAGCATTGCCCTAGGGAAGATCTGTGGTTTTAGGGCTAGGGATCATTTAGGAGCTGGTCTCCTTACGTAGGCAGCGGAGCTAGGCATAGTTAAAGCAGAGGTTGTTCTCAGCTGGTGCTCTGTGCGTCCTGTTGAAAGAGCAGGCTGTGGGCCTTATTTTGAAGGAAAGTTTCTTGTTCTGCGCTTATTGCTCCACGGGACGCTGCACAGAAGTGGTGGTGGGGTCTGGAGAGACAGATGGGACCTGCTGTGATTCCTAGTAAATGTGAACTTGAACGAGACCAGACTGACTGCATATGGTTTTCTTCTCAGCTCCAATTCCAACCTACGTGCTCGGCGCTAATGAAAAAAGAGACCCTGAGCTGCAAATGAGCAGACAACGTCACTCACTTAGGTCACCGTGCAGTTGGTCTGTGATAAGGGATGTGTACTTCCATGACGGTGCTTTCGTGAACGTTCTCTGGTCTTGCCGCTTCAAAGCCCTCCCTTTTTCCAGACATTTTAAGATGGCATTTCTTATTCTGGGGTTCAGGCTGGAGTTGGACTTAATGTTGAACAGCTGATATCATGGGCTCCGTAAAATGTGAGAGAGAACCCTGCTTTGTTGTTGTTGTTGTTGTTTTCTAACACGCCCTAAACTTTGCTAAGCAAAGGGAGGAGGGGTTGCAAGAGTCTGTTCTTTGAGAGTGACGTATTCCTGTAGCGTGCCTGTCTTTGTATGGTGAAGGTTTCCTACCTGCAGTATGATTTTGCTGAGCTGTGAGGCTGTATTGGCGTAGCAAAGGTAAGAAGTGGCGTCTTTAAAGGTCATGCAACTGTAGCAAAACTAGCGGGAGAAGCTAGTTCCTTCCCTGACAAAACTAGTAGCAAGTAAAAGCATTTGCTATTGGCTTTTTTATGCAATGTTCATACAGAGCTTTTGGTATTGATTGATTTTTGGGAAGCAAGACAGCAGTGAGGAAAGAAAACTGGGGCTTCTTCACCGTAGGCGGGGTTCAAGCCTTTGCGCTAGAACAGGTCTTCACTAGAGTTTACAAAAAGAGAAGATGAGCTGTCTGTAAGGAAAGTTTCAGTAGAAGTAAGGCTAGATTTGCAGAATTTGGTCCTCCGTATCTGTTGCAAATAAGAGATGACTTGGCAGTGTTTACATCTGAAGTGCATGCCGGTGTGTTAATGCAGGCCGTCGAGGTCTTTTCAGGGGTACTTCTGGACTGCAGGTTGCGTGCGTGGGGGGCACCATGTCCCAGGATGAGCCAGTTTTAGCTCAGAGGATGTGACAGAATGGCAACCATCTTTGTGGTGGACCCCTGTCATGGTTTAACCCCAGTCGGCAACTAAGCACCACACAGCCGCTCACTCGCCCTCCCCCCAGCAATGGGATGGGGGAGAGAATCAGAAGAGCAAAAGCAAGAAAACTCACGGGTAGAGATAAGAAGAGTTTAATACTTGAAATAAAATAATAATAGCAATAATAGTAATACTAGTAACAGTAATAATAGTAACACCAATAATACCATAATATTACCAATAATAACACCAATAATAACAATAATAACAATAAT